>NW_024468549.1:26628-62175 GCF_001632365.1 Laetiporus sulphureus 93-53
AGGACCTCAATGCATTGTCAATTGCCTAGGATGCACAATGTGAAACAATCTTTCCGTGGATCTATTACAATGTGCATACAATCATGTACACAGGTAATCTACAATGTTTAAAACCTCAATGCATTGTCAATTCTCTGAGATGCACAGTGTTTTCTAGTCTTACTACAATGTGCATACAATTATGTACAATGAAGACTTACAATGTACAATAACCTCAAGGACTTGTTCACATTCATTTTAGCACATGTCACGGGACCCGACCTAATCCCTATGAACCAACACCAATTATGACGATGGACCACTTCGCCAAAAGGCTGGTAATGCTAAGCTTGTCTTAGCACTTGGTTCGGACCATATATGATAGGTTTTTCACGTGGCACGGAGGGTCATACTGTGACACTACCCCGCTCTCAAGACGCCTCATCCCGAGGGGTATATAGCATCAACCTCAACCAGGGTATATAGCTGGCAAACCCTATTTGGTTGTAGTCAGGGGTATTGCAGTAACTCTCTGGGTCTATAGTGACTAACTTGCATGAAAGGACGGGGTGCCACCCTAACCCCTTTTGTCCATAGATCATGACTAACTCGCACGATTCAGCATCTTTAGCCTATTCATGACTAACTTGCACGACCTTAATAATCGTGTCTAACTTGCACTATAAGTCTGCCAGACCAGAGGTTCGAACCAGTGACCTTAGGTAAGCTTAGCATCTTGTCACGGGACCCGACCTAATCCCTATGAACCAATACCAATTATGACGATGGACCACTTCGCCAAAAGGCTGGTAATGCTAAGCTTGTCTTAGCACTTGGTTCGGACTATATATGATAGGTTTTTCACGTGGCACGGAGGGTCATACTGTGACAGCACACTGGTGAGTGATTGTACTACAATCATGGGACCCACTAGTGACCGCAACATTGCATGTTCCCGCACGTCCGCTGCTGCATTCTTCACAACTTTCTGTACCATCCCACAAAAGCAGTCTCTCAAGTCTTGCTTTGCTCAGTTACTGAATCTATCTACAATCGAGACCACTTCTTCTAACACGACCATGGCCGAGCGTCCGAGCATGGAATGGCTCGAGCAGAGCCTGCACACGCTGATGATGTCACCGTGCATCCACTTTACACCATGAAGATCAGGCGTGTGCACACGCCGGGCCCGAGCTGGACCCAATAGACCTGTTCAGTGCACGCGGTTCAATAATATGTTTTCCCACGAGTGCGCTGGGGTCATCGCTGGGTGCGAGGTGGACCACGATGGCTTGAAGCAGGTGTTGTTGGCACTGCAGAGGGAGTGAAGGGATGAGACGGTGAGCTTTGCACTGTCAGTGACAGTGAAGCCAGGGCATGTGAGTGTTTGCTTGAGCGTTAGGGTGTGGTGGCTGACGTTGGCTGTGTAGTATGCGTGCCGTGCAGATTTTATCCTGAAGGGACAGGAACAGATGGAGGAGGTGAAGGCAGATGCCTTGTATATGTTGTTTATGTTCTATGTTTCATGGTCTGTTGATCTCACCTGTGTTCTGCTGCATTCAATGAAGAACACGACGAGCAGTGAATTCACCACCTCTGGCTGGATGGCGACCCAAACCTACTTGTCGCTTCCCATTAGCTGCTCCCTGCATGCCACAAATCACCTACCTCTCATCTCATAAATGCGGTATGTGAATGATAGGACTGGTGTTCATCACTGTGCATCGTATTTTTGTGTGATTAGTTTTTGGACGGATGTTGTTGTATTAACGTAGATATTATACTCCTAGTAGCTGTCTATACACTGCACGTTGAATTGTATGTATGTTTGAGTCATTGAATGCATTATTCGCTGAGCGTGGCTGGCTAGTTGTGGTGGACAGCACGGCTGAGGATGACGTCGATCATGATCAACTTGGGCACATTTGATGTACGACCACATCTTGAGCGAGACCCATATCATTGTCGACTCATTTAATTGGTGACCTACATCTCATCTCAAATTGTCTGTTGCATGTCAGGTACGAGCCACTACGCCTTTCGTAGGCTGGCAAAGCCTTTCCCGCAAAGAGCGCTAAGATCTCAAAGATATTATTCTGCTTCAGACCATGGTGAATACTACAAAAACCTGTACAGCGGACATGGTAGGGGAGGAGGCCATGGCCATGATGCTGGAAGAGGCTCTGCTCCTGCTGACTATACAGAATATGGTGCAAATTGTGGGGTGAAACAACAGTATGATGAAAGACAAGGCAAGTAATATATACCATTATGGCTGCATCGATGCATCACTGAATGTCACAGCACAGAGAACTTCCAGAAAATAGCAGAATGAAAGAAACCATCATGATGGGTATCATCCATCCAACACCGGCACATCTGAATCGAAAATGTGATGAAAAATCAACCCCTCTCTCTCTCGTGCCTTCATCTGCCCCTCCTTCAGGCGATCGAGCCCAGCTTGGATAGCCTGCATATGCACTTCCACAGGAATCTGCTCACCAAGGATGTCCGGCACTGCCACCCTCTTCCGCAGCTCCTCCAGGTCTGCACTCAAAGCATGCAGCATCTGCAGGACAACCGTGACATGTGCGAGTGCCCATCTGCAGTATGCACTGAGTTCCTTCAGAAGCACGAGATGCTGTTTCTTCCCTTTCAGCTCATGCCTGTTTCCACCAAGCGACATCCACAGCGAGGCGAGCAGCTCATCATGTGCAGCCGAGATGGTATTGTTCTCACGATTGACCACTTCATGGACAGCCTCGAGGTGACTCATGGAGATGTCCATGGAATCTGTGGATGTCTGCAGGACGATCGCTCATGTCACAGCAGAGGTAACAGAGGATGCGAATGGCCAAATCTTCGAGAAAGATGATGAGGGCTTCTCGTTCGCCGCTTCGATGGCACGGATCGCATAGTTGTTAACGGCCATGATACTTCATATTTGTCAGTACAACGACATAATATGTCATATGTATGTTGGCAGTCACCTATCCACTGCTCCTCCGATCTTCGAGCTCAGTCTATGCAAACCCTGACCCGTTTTCCTCGCGTCGTCCACAAAACCTACCAACGACTCTGCCAGAAGGTCCCTGCTAATCAGATTGCTGTGGCACACAAGCATGACAAGATCGCTCATCGCCATCTCTGCCTTCTTGATCTTGAAACTGAGGCTAGAATCTGTGACTGACTCATCCAGCAACTGCTCGAACATCGCACCCTGCAGCTCTGCAAGCTGGGGGAAATTTGCCCATTTCAGGCTGATATTCAGGATGGGCGGCAGTATGCAGCATAATGCAGAGGTGGAGATCCCGGAAATGATACAAAATGGCAAAAAGACTGTGTGAAAGGTTTGCGCCATTTGCGCGAAGAGAATGCCCAAGATCCAGATGAAGAGGAGTATACCAAGCGGTTTGCGGAGTAGTCATAATGCAAGGGAGAAAATACCGAGCAAGTACGAGGATGCAGATGATGCTCCGGTAATGACAGCTTTCTGCACTTGTTCATGGTCGATCACAGGAGCAGATTCGTTTCGAGATCGAGGTGTCCCTCGTGGGCTCGCTGTCTGAGTGACCGTCCTGTATACTGCCTTCCTTCAGTGAGACTTGTGCACCCTCCCAATAGCAGGAGGTGCAGGAAATTGACAGCTGTTCTGCTTATCATCCATCTGCGTCGACTCTTCTTCCCAGATCTCCTCAGACAAGTTGGGCTACCATCATCCATGTGAGACTGCGAAGTCATTAAAACAACAAGTAACATACCTTGACGTTTATGTCAGCCATTGGGGCGAAATCAGACAGCCAACAGAGATATGATGGTAGTCGTAGTCTCAGTAGCAGACCAAAATGATAATCGATTGATATGCCAGCCGCTCAGCCATAGTGTCAATATATTTATAACATCCTGTTATAAACCTGCTACAAAAATAATATAACAGGTCGGCCCTGAGCACTGCCTTACCCAAATCTGCGTGCCACACACTTTGTTGCGAACCACCTACCACCTCCGAACTCCATGTTGAATGGAGTCCTGTCCTTCCTCAGCAGACCGCCACCTGAGTACAGTGGAAGCGAGCAGTCGTGCCGCAAGTGCGACAAAGTATTCAACATCGTCTTTGCACACTCATGCAAGTGCAACCACTGTGGTTCATTTTTGTCAGCCCTTGTTGTGCATCGCACTGGGTGAAACTGAACTCTGCTCTTAGGATACCTGTACTGCCATTCATGCATGGACTTCCAGGCGCTGATGCCCCACAGGGGCAACGGGCCAGGCTTTGATGTCACCTCCGTGTGTGGGTTCTGCATTGACAACCTGATGAGTATGTCCCTCGCATTCAGTCTCTTTCTCCCCGCTGGCACAAGTCAGACACTGAATCAGGCAGTGATCAGTCACTGCAGGCAGAAAGAGCTATTTGCGAGAGCTCCGACCTTCAAAACTCAAGAAATATGTGGGCGACTATAACATCAAGATCAGTGGGGTTGTTGAGAAGGATGATCTGATCGATGCGATCATTGCAGCGAGGGTATGTCACACAGCCCCTTTCTCATCTTACATAACAAGTCAAGCAAGTTCACAGTCGCCAACCGGTTGCCTATCCAAAGAGAATGAAGTAAGTTACTCCCCCATATTATGACCATCTCCATGCAACCCCTCTCGCAGACCTTCTATTGCAAACATTCTGTATCAGACTGCCGAAGCAGCTGGCCCCACGGAATCTTCACCCATGCTATGGACTTGATGGGTTCAGACTCGTCCGCATCGTGATTCCTGCCACAGCCCCAGCAGTGACCCTACCGGCCCCACCAGCACACAACCTCCATCTCGAGCAGCTTCCCTCGACCTGACCTTGACCCATGCTGACAGCAGCAGTGACAGCCTCCATGTCAACAGCATCAACAGCCATGCATGGATCAGCACACTCCACCTCCAGATCCCGGCACGGTGCCTCCCTGCATGCCTCCCTCCCACACGAGCGCTGCTTCCCCGAATGTCAATGTTCCCCACACAGTGTGGACCTGCACTTCTTCTGTGTCCACTACACCTCACGCTGCCTGACCCCCACCACTGGCACCCACGTTCGATGAACTAGTGGCGATGCCTGACTCAGAGCTCGCACACCTCTCGATCTCGACGCTCAAGGTGGTCCTCTTCCAGAACCACGTGAATGTGCGGCTCATCATCGAAAAGGAAGAGCTCATGAATAAGATGTGCACACTGCTCGGGGAGGAGCGACATGAACATGAGAAGCATGTGCATGACTTGGAGGTGAAGAGATTGGCAGAGGAGATGCGTGGGGACATGGAGGAGGAGAAGCGTAGGAAGGCTGAACAGGCAGCATGCGTGTGGGAGGATATGAGTGCATGGATGGAAGGCATTGGCACACAGACCGCATCAGGGGAGAGCAGCACCAATGTCAGCTCCGTTGGATCTGGGTCTGTGTCAGCTTCATTGACAAGTGAAACTCAGCAACCCGACCACTTCGCACAGAATACGGAATGGTCACATGAAGACAGGACAGATGAAGTCATGTCACCACCGCCACTGCCTGCCAAGCCTCCTGCATCCTCTCTGCCCATGCTGGCCTTTCTGCCAACATGCAAGCCATGGCTTCTCAGCTGAAGCACATGGGCCCATGTGTGATCTGCTGAGATGAAGAGGCTAACATCGCCATCATTGATTGCGGGTGAGTGCACGCCTGTGATCAATCTGACCTGATCTCATCTTACTGGTCATTCGCTATACGTCTGCGCAGACATCTCTGCCTCTGCTGACCATGTTTGGAGCTCATCATGAGGGGCACGCATAAATGTTCACTTTGCCACACGCACATCATCACGGAGCAGTGGCTCCTTCGAATCTTCAGGACATGATTGCTTTCTTTACCCTTGTAATTTCTTGCCGATCTGCTCTGATGTTTTCATGGTTGATCTGCTTTACCTTGTACCAGCATAACATGTAACATTTGAATCATCAATGAAGTTTGATGTCATTTTTGATGCTAATATTGATCAGATACTGCGAGCTTTTGCCTTTCCTCTACAGTGTCCATGAACGCGATGGGTATTCAAGGTAGCTATTTGAGTCAGGGTTACCCGGTGCTGACAGCATTCTATATGACTATAAGAAAAGCAAGCGTGATGACCCACTGATGTGAAGAAATGGTATGTATAAATGGTAGCGATGTAGCTATTAGTAGAGAAGGTGAGAATGTAATCCTGTGTCAATATCCCGTATAGATTATAGATGTGTTGAACGAGCGATACAGGAAAAGACCTCCCATCCACAGAAATGAAATGAACGGCCCAGCTGACGGAATAGGAATCAAAAGCTCAAGTTTCCTCCTCATCTCCTACAGCACCTCGCATGCTCCTCAGTAAATGGGCAGCTCGTAATCTGGCAGTTCGCCAGAGATGTTGATCTGGCCCTTATTGACCATGTGCACATTTCTCGTTGTCATCTTGATCCCCTGCTCTCGAATAACCTCCTCCTCTGCCTTATCGAGGCCCAGTGAATTTACCGGAATCCATATAGTTTGTTATGGCTCGACGCTCGCTGGGTGGTAAAAATCCTTCGGGTCCACCTCTTCATCCAAACTGAGGATACTCTTCCGCACCACGGCATTGTCTTTGTCACTTTGCCTCACGTCATCGTCATTGTAATCACGCTCAATGTCTTCGGTGTTCTGTGCCTTTCCCTTGCTATCGATGAGACTGCAGCTTTCTGGACCAGGGCGCACATGCATCTTCATGTTTGGGTTCTGCTGTTTCTCCACCTGAATGGGTTCCACGGCGCTCATCACTGACTCATTATATCCTGCAGCTCCCGCTCAGACTGAGTGCATTTTTCATCCAGAAGCTCACGATCATGATTTGTGAGTGTGAGTAAGAAGCAGTCAATCAGCGGTCCATACGAGTTGTTGATTATCACGTGGAAGAACGCCTGAAGGCACAATGGCGATTCAGTGAAATGCTCTCATTATATCCGGACGTGAGATCATCGATGCACTGTGAATGCTGTCAGCATCATCGTCAATGCTCCCTCCGGAATTGCACTAGACTGTTTGTTCCTGTCCTGAGCCAGGAAGAACAATGCCATGAGACAGATCCCCTCCATGTACAACCTGATGAACACATGCTGCATCGCATTTGGGGAAGAACTGGCCTTCCATCTCACTTGTTCGCAGCTGGCTGGCTGCCACAGCAGGCGGTACTTCCAGAGCACGTAAAACAGGAAGAACGTCACTGCCGAAAGACCATTGATGATAGGCGAAATGGCAGAATACGCGATTGCTACGAAATGAACATCAGTATACGGTGCGCATGCAAAGAATAGACATGTGACATAGTGACACAGGCGATGAGCATGACCGAGGGAAACATTGAGCCCCATTATGTTGACAGCAGCTTATACTTGATGTTGTAGATTGACCGTGGTGTACTACCTATGAGGTACAGCTTGGCTAGTAGATCGCGAGCGACACGTATGCCAGAAATCCTGTTGCCATGCCCGAAAGACCCTGCAAGATGATGTAACCAAAGAGCACGTAAGTCAAGCTCCGAAGCACCACTGCCCCCACCCCCACCAGAGGAGCCCACCCCCATCCGGCCTGCATGGCGTACGATGCAGCCCCATCTGTCTCATCACTCGTGGAGAGTGCAGACTAGTGCGCCACCTTCACCACCTGAACTGCCGGCCCCTGGACTGTGCCTTTCAGAATTGTGGGCTATGTGGCAGCATGAGTTTGTGACTTGTGAATCATATGTTCCTCGAATTTATATCCATTTCATGTGCTCACGTAGCAAATGATGCATTCGTCCCAACCCCAGCCCAGTGTATCCATCCGACATGAGCTCTTCGCTTCGCTGCAGCCCAGCCCTGGGTTGTTTGAACCACACTCGCCTTATGACTCGCTTAATTGTGGATGAACACGATACTTCAACACCGAGAACCCATGACCTTGTGATGACCTTTTGATCTACATATGCGATATGACCAATTTTCCGTGACTTGTTTCATTCCTCTGTCTTCTTGCTGTCGCACTTCTGAATATCTTGTTGTGCTATATACTGCTCGCTGATGCCTACTTATATGAAACCATTGCATCTGTACTTGCAACCTTATGGACTGTTAATCTTGTGTTGTGCTTGGATCGGATAACCACATGTGTTGTAGCATGTATCTATCAGAATTTCAGACCTCTTGATCCCCTTGTATATATGATTGGTCGATATACAGTCTACTATCTCGTCGACAAAATGAAATAGGAACAAAAGGAAAGAAAACTGATCAGTCCGTCCAGGTTCGAACCGAGGACCTTCTGTGAACACGTTATGTTAGACAGATGCAATAAGCAACCACCCAGTCAACGAGTTTTGACTCAAAGAATTAAGTTACTTCAATATGTTTCATCCACATGGCTCCAGCTGACCATCGCACACTTCGCACACTTCATCAGGATCCCTTAAACATGTCTCTGCTGGTCCCCATCATCTGTGACAATGGAACTGAATTCTTCAAAGTTGGGTGCATCTAGGTTTTCTGTCAACTTCGTTCTCTGCTTAAGAGTGCCCCCAGCTTTGCTGGTAGCTCTGATCCCTCATTGTGAGTGATATGCTTGTTGCTGGTATGTGCTTCCGGTACTGACTGCTGGCGTAGTGTTTTCTCAACTGGGCCCTTGTTCCATCACGGGATGGTGAGAATGGTCTGGTCATGCAGTGCAACTCTGAAGATGGGCTCTGAAGACATGATGCATGCAGAACAGGGGGTGATCAGACCGGACACATTCGAGCTATATTCGAAAGCCAGGATTGATGACATCGCTTTTTCGGGCACTTTCTGATCTGATGGCAGCCTTTGCGATGTGTACAATCAAGTTAATTCGAGTGAAAATAGGATTTAATTCGCATCCATAGCAACATGCGACATGAACGGGTTGAATGAAGATGCAGAAAGGTAGTCAACCGAGGTGGTATATCTTTTGTGAAGTTCGCACGAAGGCGGCGAAGACCTTCCTTTCTTGTACGGTGGTCAGACAAGGATATCTGGAGCATTCCCGCATGTGCATAGGTTTGAAGGAATTGTCTCATCTGCCCACGGGAGACTAACGGTGTGCCACAAGTCAAACAAGCAGCAACATTCCTCCCTGACATGTACACTCTCTCCAGTGGCATTGAGTACCAGTCACCTCCATCACCATGTCGAAGTCGTCCCTCTCGTCAGTGGTCTCTACACCCCCAGTGATCCCAGATTGGTGCTTCAGTGCATCGCCGCTACGTGACTGCCTCTGACCCAAGCAAGCCCTTAATTCTCCCTCTTTACCTTTACCTCGGTGGTGCAGGTCAGTGTTTAGGCATTGACTCTTTCGCATCTGATCCGACCTATTCCTAGGCCTTGCAGCCTACATTCATCTCAATTTCGGTGTGAAGGCCGCAGCATCGAAGGTTCAGGAAAAGAGGCTGGTCGACCCCTCAGAACTTTTGTCGAGTTCAAACTCAAGCACGTCAAGCCCTACAACCACAACACTGCCAAGTGTGCCTCTTTCTCCCCTCTTCCATGCACATGCCTCTGACCACACTCATGGCTCAGGTACGTCTTCGAGCTCTACAATGGCCAGGCGTCTCTTCTGCCCATTGCCTCCTGCGTGGTCGTCAAGTCCACCGAGGACTCACCCCACCGCTCAATGACGAGAAGGGCAAGCCCATCATCCATCCATACACTTCCATATCCCCTCCCGAACAGAAGGGCAAGCTCACCTTCCTCATCAAGCACTATGATAATGGCAGGATGATGAGCTGAAGCAAGGCGAGAAGCTCACAATCAAGGGGTCGATTATGATGATTTTGTATAAGAGTGAGTGGGTGCATCAGTTGGAGTGTAGTGGTTGCTGATGAAATGCTTCTCAGTTAATGAGCATGACCAAGTGGGCATGATCGTGGGCAGTACCGGCATGTAAGTGAGTGTGCCTACATCTCATGTGACATCACTAATCCTCATGGCAGCACGCCAATGTACCAGGTCCTAGAATGCGCGCTCAAAGACCCATCGAACAAGACCAAGTTTGCGCTCATCTTCGCCAACATCAGCCAGCATGACATCCTGCTCCACGAAGAGTTTGATGCATTGAAGAAGGCACACCCCAGCACGTTCAACGCCATCTATACGCTCGACCAGCCTGGATCAAACTGGAAAGGTATGTCGTGTCTCGTGGGTGGATGCATGCAAGTCGACTGACATGATCACGGATGTGGGCTGGCAGGATACAAGAGATTCGTGAACCGGGAGGTGATCAAGCAGAACATTGCTTCCACGACACTCGGCGACAAGGTCAAAGTCTTCATCTGTGGTATGTCTCATGGCTCACAGAGTCACCTCCGCACAAGTTGATGGGTGCTTACCTCTCCATTTTCAATGAGGGTAAATAGTTATATCATATGACACACTAATTGTAGTCATATCAGCTATGTTTCCTGAGTCTGTACAGTTTGGCGGAGATGCGATCAAACCCAATGAAGGGCAGCATTTGATCAAAATCAACAGATTGTAGTTAATGAAAAATCAATACCTAAGAAGCATTTGCAACTGGGCAATAACATCATTGAATGTGTGAATGTGCAAAAAGAACATGAACACATGCACAATGCAAAGGAGGACGTAAATTGTCAAGAGTACCATAACAAGGCATGTGAATTGGTCATGATACACCATCACCACCATGGCTTCGATCTGTACACCACAATATGATCTATGTTCTGAACCTGGTGTTAAGAGGGAGTCAAGCATAAGGAAGGAACGACTTACCTGGGACAGCCAATGTGAGGCCTTGAATGATCTTGATGTTTGGGAAAAGCCAGTATATGGGCAAATGGTTGAGGATGATGGTGGGATGAAGAAAGGTGCATGCATGTACAATAGCCTGTGTTCATATATATATATGTAGCCACCACGTGTTTGATCAGAAGCGGTGAACGTTTCCCATATTAGGTATAATGATCTCCCACACCGATATCTCCACTTCCATTCTCTCGAACAACTCGTTGTACATATCAAAGAACGGCAGTCCTCCGTGCAAGCCATGCAGTTGTCTAATGGTTTCTCAAACCCCGTGAGCTTGTGGTGGGGGCACCTCATGTTCGACTCCATGTTCTTTATCGTTATTTCGAGCATCATGGTGATCGGGACTTGAGTGCGACTGGTGTGCCTTTCGCCACTAATTCTTCAGGAGCTGCAAGGATGGCAATTGTGTCTGCCAAGAGATAAGCTTCATCGAGGAACTGATCATGCAGTGGTATTTTGTGGTCACAATATCGAATAAGGTGAACATACATGCATGGTAACAATTGTTCTCTCATGACTCACGGATGTCAGGGTTCGCCAGAGGGCATGACGAGACAGTGTATCCATGCCGGAAGTGCACTAGCATTTGTGTCAACGTTAAGGTATACATACCACCTAGTCATGACTGACCTCATCCACCAGGAGAGCTGTGAAGTCGAATGACGAATCAGCCATGATAATGGTAGAAGAGCAATTAAACAATACATACTCCTTGAGCCTCCCAACCAACCCAGCTGCCAGATGCAGCTTGCATTTCTGCCCACCACTAAGCACATTCACATTATAGGGGATCTTCTTACCGAGATCACAATCATGCAGCAATTGCTCGATATCCGCATCATCCGAAGAATCGCTCAGCGGCTTGATCGCTCTCCACCAGTGGAGTGTCTGGTAGCAGTCAGCCCTGGGAACAAGACATTCTTCTGTGACACGAGGCCTATCGTTCCTAGAGGAGGGTGCTCAACCCTGCCCTTGAACAGCACTGCACCTCGTGTGCGACCTTAAAGTGTTGCTAAGATGGACATCATCGTCGACTTGCCCGCTCTGTATGGTGAACATCAGTGGACCCTATATATGATGTCGCCTCCACAGGCTTACCCATTTGACCCAAGCGAGATGTAGATGCCTGTCTTCAGTATGTCAAGGTGCAGGTTCGCTATTGCAGTGACCATCCCTTTGTCGTGCTTGAATAGTGATGTCTTGAAGTCCTTTCCCAGGTTCCGAATGGAGATAGCAATGCCGGGCGGCACTACCGGTGAGTCCTCCTCAGTCACTGGTGTACGCTTTCTTCAAAATCACCAGGACAACATTGATGGATTGTGTGCACCGTACAGCCTTCTCTCTAGCAGCATGGCTATCCATGGCCACAGGAACACGTCGATCTTGCAGAAATCATGATATCAGTGACATCTCTCATCACAGAAAATCGACCCACGATGGCGGCAATGATCAACAGGAGAAGGGTCAAATGGTTGTGAGAGTCAGGCTGGGTGATGCTTGTGGGGATCTGATGTACCTCAAAGCCGCAGACAGCGCAGATTGTGAAGATGTAGAAGTCTGGGGGGGGAAGAAAAGAACGCAGCCCCGGTGCTCGCACGCTCATCCACGAGCGTGAGGATGGCAAATACAATTGCGAGCACCATGGACGCGATCGCCACAAGCTGCAGGCTCTCACTGAATGGGACAGACACCAAGAATGACCAGCTCATGAGGGAGAGGCCAGCAAGAGATGAATGACGAAGACGAGCCCACCGTTCATGCAGATGAAAATGCGATAGTGCCAGATCACAGAGACGATGATCCATGTGGGAGATAGATGAGCGAAATGCTGACATGCCAAGAAATGATGCATGCTAAGTCAATCAGGCCCATCGCCTTCATATGGCTCATGAGTTGCGTTGCACGTTTGTTCATGAAGGACCCAGGGAGCTGGTAGGCAATACCAATGTAACATATGAACAGTGCCAGAACAAATAGCTATAGGGTGCGGAGTCCCCTGACATAGCTCAGGCAGATGCTGGTGCTTTGCTCGCTGTTCGTCTCCTGCGTGAAATGCCATTCTAGAGCAGTTGAAGGAGAGGTGTCCGTATCAGTTCAATGATCGTGCAGTCTATTGCCCACTGCAACGGCAGCACATGTTCTTCGTAGCTGCTTGTGTGCTGTTCTACATTCACATAATATAGTCCTGAGTCCACCCGAAGCATGTAGTTGTATTGCACCACAGAACTTGCATTGCCACTAGATCCAGGCAGCAAGTTAAAGACCACTGCAGTGTAGCATTTGGAGTGGCCGTTGAAATTCTCTGGGCATAGTGAAGGGACATCATTCAGGGAGTCCGCCTTCTTGACATGACTTAGATGCTTGGAGGTGAAGCCTCTAGTAATGTGCGATATAATATCGGTCGAACATGGCGAGCCACTGCCATTCATGCCATCTGCCCACACCAGTGCCAACGAGCCGTCATAATGATCAGCGAGGCACGGTATGGTAATGGTGGTTCCTAGGCTGTACTATGAAACAAATGAGGCCTAATAGTATGAAGCGGTCAGCGATGTAGGGGACATACATTGTTTGGCTTAACGAGGAAGAGCTGTGCGACTGCAAGGAATATGCCATATGCAATGGGAAGAATAAAGCATTGAAGAATGTTAAGCTAACTGAAGGTCAGAACATCTGCAGCCTTTTCTCTAAGAATAGTCAGCGTACCCAAGGATGCTTCGAGAGCACCATCCAGTTCTTCCAGGCCAATGCTGTGAACAGTTTCCAGAAGAGACGATGGGACATCATTGGGTATGCTTCACCAGCAGAGCTAGCATATAAGCAGATATGGTAGGTGCAGCATCAATGCTGCATTCCGCGATCTGCAGCAATGCAGAAGGGAAGATGGTGGTCGGAATGTGCCTAACTCCTCTGGATCGAGGTGTGCACGAATGGAGATGAACTAGTGTATATGACAGGCACTAGAACTGTCCCACAGCTTTGGAGGATCCTCGAGCCTCCCGTGAGTGAGAGGCTGTTGCAGACCGACTCTATGAATACTGTTCCGGTGCCAAGGCTGACAACGTGGAAAGAGCAATTGAGAATAACCAGCCAGGAGGCTCTGGCTCCAAAACTGTCATGATAGGCCGAAGAGCTCTCCTAGCAGGGATGCACGGTGAGCGAGTCACTTCCTGTGCTGGTTATGCAATCTTCACCCAATTTTCAATGCTTAGTATGAGGTGACAGGATTGCAGTCGACCGGAATATCAGAGCAGCGTCGAGCACACATCCTGATAGTGCCTACCAAATGTGATGAGCCAAACCATCAAATAGATAACCCATGACATACTTCAGCACAACCTCGTCCTATCCACGAAACTTCGCAAAGCATGCCGTCTTGTACTCGTACCTGACTGTCCAGCCCTCCAGTACTTTCCATAACTATCAAGTGATTCTTTTGGATGTGAAACCCATTCACTCATGCAACTGAGTTGGTCCTTCCATTCCAAAACATCGTGACTTATCATATTTGTACGTTTTGCTTTGTCCTGGCAATCTATTGCATACACGTTCTCAGTTTCCGCATACAAAGATATAATCCAACTCGTGCACGATAGAGCAAAGCATACGTTCCAATTCCCAGATTCTCTTGTCCTTCCTGACAACTCTGTTTCTCCTGGTATCCAAGAAATATACTTAGATATAGATGGGTAGCGTCGGATTCAACCCTATTCAATTGATCCCTTCGACAAAATTGTGCTAGTCAATCAGGAAGGTAATGACAGAAGGTGCTTACCACAGGGCATTCCACGAGTGCACCTCGCACTCTAGAAAGACACTCCTTCGCTTGCTCGAGTGACACTTCTGGGACGACCTGTCTGGGCATGACCTTCGATATGTAATCTCAAGCAAAATGAACGTGAGACATATCCTCTGTAAGCTGACTGAACAAAGGTGACACACCCAGTACATATTCCACGAGTGCATCAGATTGGTTGGCACAGTGTGGAAGAGCTCATTGAAGATGTCCCAACTGTTCTTTGCCATATCAATCCAGAGTCTCTCAATCATCTCTGATAATGGATCCATGATGACTGTGTCCTCGTCAGTGTTCTCCTCGTTGTTGTTGGCATGCGGTGCAGGGCGCATGAAGGAGGTGACCTTTTTCTGCTGATTCTGGTAGAAGTGCGGGGCAATGAGGATGAGGTGCTCTGAGCAGTGTGAGTTGCAAGGACTAATATCGGACTAAGCAAAGCCTCACCTCTCACCTCATCAAGTTCACTGATCAGCAGCATGACAGATACCTCCGTGGGCACGTCCTGCTCCTCGTCTTCCCCGACTCATAGACGTGTGACCGCTGCAATTGCCTGATGGAGCTTGACTCCACTGTTCTCCTCAACGAGGTTAAAGTAGGAGTCTAGATGGCCACATCAGTGCCGTGTAAAGGACGAAGGGGGTATCTCACCATACGGAGCATTGATATGATCATAGGCTCAAAATTTGTAGAATCAGATGTAGTTTGAGCTGGAGTTTCTTTCAGCTTCTAAGTGCCGGCATCTGAGATGGTATCCATGGTTCGTAGCCAGCAGCATGGATCTCCTCATAGATGTTGTGACCGCCACAGTTCATTGTTCTGCACTGCACAGCTATGATGATATTGATGGACGTCTCCTCTTTCACTGCACCGATTCATGAGCATGCACACTATACAGCAGAGTGTTGGTTGATTGCCTTGCCTTGCGAAGGCCGGAACCTCCAGTAACATGACGATGACCTGCATGGAATGAGCAATCATGAAAATGGCTCCACTTCCCTCGCAATAAAGTGACTGACCTTGAACTTCTCACCATTTTGTGCAGCCTGCAAGATCCGCAATGCAGCCGCAATCTGATTCTTGACAGGCCTGTCCTGCTGAGTGTTCGAGATGCTGCATACTGCAAAATACATGAGCACCATGGCACATGATCGGTCCAAGGTATGACTAACAAGAACTGATTCTCTACATCAGCAAGCAATATCAGACGACAGCTCTACACCTATACTGATTCAATCAAACTGACCAATGGAGATGAAGTGATTAGCCTCGAGGATCATCTGGCAGTCTGTTCCAATAAATGTGTTTGCGTCACATCAAAGTTCTGGCTTATAAACAGAAGGCACATACACGAATTCTGGACACTCTTCTCGGTGAGCACGCCATGAGTCAGAGATGCTGCAGACAGCCTGAACATTGCACGTGCCATTGGGAGGACGCAAACATATCACCAGGTCATCGAGCTCATTGCCCGTTGGCTCGCTATACAGGCCTTGGTAGCGCTGTGTGAAGCTGCAGCTCACCTTCGCTCAGGCCTCATGCTGGGGAAGCTCTATGTCATAGTCAATGAGGGGACATTCAGTTGGGTGCAAACATAAGTTTGTGGTGCGATACGCACGGGCAACAGCCTCATGAGGTGCCGCGTCGACATCATGTGGGAAGGCAAGCCACTCATATCGGCTACAGGAAACGTGAGCAGCATATCGAGGCTGCCATTCATCTAGCAGATGTCATCTATCGTCAGAATACTGTGGCAGCCACATGTAGGTGAATTCTGCGTGGCTCAGCATAGCGATTGGCGTACCTTGCACTTCTTGATCTCGTTCCACCGCTCTACAAAATGCTGCACAAGGTTGAGCATGACAGGCCCGCATGCTGTCATGTGCACCTGTGCAAAATCAGTCACTCGCCCGCTTCGTCCTCATCCTCAACGAACACTCACATCATGCCAGGGCATGCGCACCATCTGGATGACGCTGAGCCCATTGTTCACATAGTTCTGCAGTGCTGGAAGTCCAGGATACGTGCATTGTTGTGATCCTGGCCCAGAAACAGGATCTGCCGGAGGTCATACGGGTGCACGTCCATGAGCAGGTGCGCATGCATGTCCCACTGCCCAAAGCAGAGGTTGAGGTCACTGACTGCGGCACGGTAGATGTCGACAATGACGAGCTAGGAGTAGCGTGTCAGCACCACACATAAGCTGACCAGATGTGAGCATACCTTTTTGTGGTGGGACCAGAACTCGACATTGTCTGTGAAACACGTGTCACAAGTGTCACCGATTAAGCGAGTACGAACAACGCACCCGCTTCCTCTATGGTCGGGATGATCATGCATGCGATATTTGGATGCAATTCCTCGAGCACGTGCCAAGCATGTGCTGTGGTGCAGCAGATCACACTTCATCATATCACATGAACACGAGACGCGCACTGACGTTGGTGTGCTCCGAGTCCATGGACATCGTCGCGGTGACCTCCTTGTATATGACGACGTACATGTACACACCCTCCTCTGCCCTGCGCTTCAGCAGGTGGTCGAGGCGCCATTCCTGGTGGTATGCTGTGGGGCATCAGAAATACAGTTCGGGGGTGAGCCACAGTCCTGTGGGAGTTGGTGACGGCGTCAGCGTGAGAGAACGATGAGAGGCGGGCTGCGACATGGCACATACAAGGATAAATATCGACTCGTGCACGCTGTCGAGCAGCTCCGAGGCGCTATCCCACATGTCAGCGACTTGCTATCCACCTGCCGCTCGACGCTGCACTGAGAAGTTCTGGGCAGATGTACCCATTAAGGAAGGGAAGGATCTCAACGGATGAGCACCACTCTGGTAGAAACCAGTTGGGATCTTGTCCAGCACCTCTTTGACTTCGTGCGTGAAACTCTCGAAGAGATTAGCCATCATGGGGGTTTGCCAGCCATGGGCGGCGGCAGAGAACTCAGCATGAATCCTGTACTTACCAGTGAAAACACCAAATTTAAAACTTAAAATATTATGCCAAGACCATTTTTGATTGGTCCGATCATTGGTTTCCATGAGGAAACATTTTGAACACATGTAGCAGCCATGTGGAAAATATCCTGAATTCATCCGAGAATTATTGTGATGGAATTTTAGAGACATTATCAATGTTTTTGCAATGTCTTTGTGAAGCAAGCAATTTTTTTCCTGATTGTGTGCAAGCTGTATATGCCCTTCTCAACATGGGCACATGCTGGATACATGTAGACTGCATTGACAAATCATCCACAATGTTTTTACAAGAAACATTATCAATTAAAACATCATGCGACCCTCATGATGCATTTGGAAACATTTTGGATGCACAACGATACCATCAATGATGGAGCAGCAATGATTCCCACTTGATTCAGCTGTTCCTATTGGTGAAAACATCCAAAATGGTACCAGAATCATACCACATTGATATGAGTGACAGCATTGGGTACAGATTCAAATAATATTTATAATGTCTGCGAATTTTTCCCCAATAAAGCAGCTGACTTCATTCAAAATGTAGTCAGCTATTCTCTCATTAAATCACACAGGAAATATGTAGATGGCATTTTGACAATATTCAAAGTATTGTCACCATGAATCCGACGGAAACATAAGTCACATCGTTGTGACTGTAGTCACAGTGTGTTCATGATGTTTTCAGTGGAATCACAGGTCGATGCCCCTGGTGAAGAATCATGCACCTACACGCGCATTACCTGACATGACGCCATACAAGAAATGGAACGTGCAGAAGCCTAATATTGCATATCTACGTGAATTCAGATCTGACATATAGATGCTAAATGAAGCACTTAACTTATCAAAGTTAGCACCGCGCCATCAAGTACACCTTCGTTGGCTATCTAGATGGACTGCACGCCATCCGCTACTACGACGTGTCTACACGCGCCATCAAAACTTCATGCAATTATCATTTTGTGCCCGCTTTGCAGCTCCCACTCTCTGTGACAACCGACACACCGGAGCTACAGGAGAAATCTGTGTCGGATCAAATGTGCAAGAGGGAGTCTTTTACCAAAAATGTGCCATGTTCTGATCTGAAGAAGCAGAAGCACATAGATGTGGAAGAAGTGCAGGTACCTGAAGGACCTCGGAGATCAAAACGGAAGATCGCGCGTCTGAACTATCAGCTCCTTAATGATCCTGAGGCAGATGATGATGACATAGATGCTGCTGCATCTGCCGAAGTGATTTACCAGGCAATGTGCACTTCTATGGATCCAGATGAACTGAAACCGTTACAGAATGCAAAGAACTCACTGGAATGGCCCCCATTGGGAGCAGGCAGTGGAAGCTGAGTTGAAGCAGCTGCATGATATGGGGACATGGAATCTTGTAGATCTACCTCCAGACTGCAAAGCGGTAGGTAACAAATGGGTCCTGGTCAAGAAGACCAACAAGGAAGGTGAGGTAATCAAGCACAAGGCACGTCTAGTAGCAAAAGGCTACTCACAGATCCCTGGAATGGACTACACGGAGACGTTCTCGCCTGTGGTCCGTCTTGACATGATTCGAGCTGTCCTAGGGCTAGCTGCAATCCTCGATTGGATAATCCAACAGATGGATGTCAAAGGTGCCTATCTAAATGGAATCCTGAAAGAGGAGATTTATATGCGCCAGCCTGAAGGGTATGCTGACTAGACGCACCGTGTATGCAGATTACACAAGACCCTCTATGGACTCAAATAACCGGGCATGAGTGGAATATTCAACTTAACCATGAGCTAATAAATGTGGGTTTTAGGTGATTATTCTCAGATCCTTGCGCATATATTCAGATCAGAGGTGAAAAAGTGGAAATCGTTACCGTATGGGTAGACGATCCACTGATATTCACCAATGATTCTAATATTATGGGTCATCTGAAGCATGAACTTCAGACCATGTCTGAAGTCACTGACCTAGGTGATCCAAAGAAGATCATCGGGATAGAAATTGAGCGAGATCGTGCAAAGCGCATGATTAAAATCACTCAAAATAAATATGTTGTTTTCATCCTGCAAAAAGAAGGGTTAGCGAACTCAAATGCAGTAGGCATGCCTCTTGATCTGAATATTCCCCTCGAGAAGGAGGAAATTGAGATTGATGATGTGCAAAACTGTAGCAACGGATACACGTCACTTATCGGATCTCTAATGTATGCTGCTGTGGCAACGCGCCTGGATATTGCTTATGCAGTACAACGCTTAAGCTCTTTCACTGCCAATCCTGGCATGGCACATTGGACAGCCGCAAAGTGCATCCTCAGATATTTATCTGCCACATGAGATGTCAGAATAGTATATGGTCACAAAGAAGGGAAACCATACCTCGAACAATGTAAATTCGAGAGATATTCCGATGCCAGTTTCGCCAATGATGAAGATCGAAAATCGATCTCAGGATATGATTTCTTGGTAGGCACAGGTGCGATAACATGGAGCTCAAAGAAGCAATCCACTGTCGCATTATCTACTACGGAAGCTGAATATACGGCATTTGCTCAAGCCGCAAAAGAGACGGTATGGCTGTGAAATCTATTCAAAGAAATAGGTTTCGAACAGACCAAACTGACAATTTTGAACGGCGATAATATGAGTGCTATATCAATTGCGAAAGATCCGCAATTTCATGCGCGATCAAAGCATTTTGATATAAGACATCATTACATTCGAGAGAAAGTTAATGATGGAATTATTCAGGTAAAATATTGTCCGACAGGTGATATGACTGCGGACATCTTTACCAAGCCTCTTGCTAAGCCCAGACATCAAAAACTAATGGGATTACTAGGGATGCCCATCAGCTTGAGGGGGAGTGTTGGGAATGCCCGGAGAGAGCAATCCGAGAGCACCCACTGAAGTCGTTGTGGCTGACGCCACATTACGTAATATTCCAAATATGTACTTATATATATAATAATCCTAATTAGGGAGCTCGGCGTATAAGCCCGAGCTCTCCTTGCCCCACACCATCATCCGCTCGCTCGTCGTTCCGGATACTGGCGAACGCTACATTCTACAACAACCATTTCTCTCTTATACAACTGATGTTGCTCGCTGGACCTCACTGAAAGCTCATTACACTTGCAATAGCCCGACTCTTGAATGACTGATTGCCTCTCGAAACTGCCGACTTGGTATCTTCCAACGGAATTCGCGTTCAACCTTCCAGGAAGTTGCATCTCTCTGTGGATGTCATAGCTGCGAGCATATCTGGCTGCTTGGGTGAGGGACAAACAATTGGTGCTTATGTCTAATGACACGTCCTAGTCACCTTAATCCCGAAGTCTGCCATTCTCTGTCTTCCGTAAGTGTTCATCCCACCCCGCTGACCCCATACCGTCATTTTGCCTCGCTTGCACTTGCTCTCATGCTCTACGCTGAGATTATGTGGCCGTACGCTCCTTGGCTCCTCAGAACGCGCTGCTTATCTGCTTTCATTCGCCTTGAAGTATTCGTTCCTTGCTAGTCCGCAGTCATTGTCTGTCTGTCACTGGTATTGTTTATGACAATTTGGGTAATTTGTTATAACACATAAGCATCACAAAGCCCGCGGACAGTGTCAAAGGTAGCGCGCCCGGAAATGTGGCTGTGTCGGCCGCTGCTTTCACAAAGCCCTCCCATTACCAACCGCCGAAAAGGCATACCAGATGGGTAAAACTCCCGACTTAACCGTGTTACTGAGACTAATTAGTCGTCACTCAGTGGCAATGTCTCAATGTGTATAGCATGTAGCAGTCCTTGCATGAGCCCTCAGCTGCTAAAGCGCTGAAGTTTCGCGGCCGCAAATGCAGATTCACCGATGTTTGCCTATATTCTCTTTGTTGACATGATGTACACTCTATGCCAGTACATAGCCTGTCCATCATGCCGGCTTCAATTATACCATCACACCATACCTAACTGACTTTGGTTTTGAGCCTGCTCGTGCCTTGTGTGCATTGTTTTCGGATGGCTGTCACCATATAAGCAGTATTTATGATAGAAGCAGACAATTTCTCTATGCGTACTCTCCTTTCGGCGACCTCGAATCCGATAGGCTATCGCTGAGGCTTGGGCGCGAATCATGACACGAGGAATGCCTGCGTGCAAGCGGCTATATCTTCCTTCCTCTTCACCACCACCTTCAGCCCTTGAGTCGACCTCCTCGGCCTCACCTGCTGTTCTCATGTCAAACGGTCGACAGCAAGGGGTTTGTAGAACATTCGCAACCAGCGGCTCTTGTCGCTACGGCACAAGGTGTAAGTTTTCTCATGACCAAGCATCCTCGAGCAGCGTCTCTCCCGGTCGCACAGGAGTAGCGACTTCGTCTGTTCGTCGCACTGGGCCTCCCACCGGCGTACCGCGCAATGTTTGTCAATATTTTTGGACGTCCGGCAGCTGCAGCCACGGCTTTGACTGCTCATTCAAGCATGAACGACAGCCTGCGGGTGCTCAGCCAGATGCTGTTTCTGTTGAAGAGCAAGAACCGGACTTTTTCTCAATGGAAGGTCTTGCTGTGAACAATGGCTCTGCCCGGGAGGACCACCAGGGCATCACCCCGAGCGAAGCTCATAATCATATCAAGACCTTCTTGGGAGATGCATATCAATTCGGGAGTGCATCGCAGGTACAGGGCTTCGTTCGCATTCTATCCAGTGTGAATGATCGAAATAAATCATGGGTATGACACTACTTTCCGTCTACGGTTGCCATGCTCATTGGGATGCACAAATATTAGAACTCAGACAGTGCACAGGTATCGTGCGTTCTGACCGATTGTATGCATCAAAGCTCATATTCTATTCGAAGGCGTTCCTTGACATGATAGTAAATGTGCGATCGACAGCGATTCCATCTTGTTTTACTGACTGACCAATCGCATTGCCAGGGGAATGCTCTCTTGCGCATAGGGGAAGTGCTGCGCTTCCAGCCTGTAAGCTTCTGCATTGGAAACAATGGTGGCGTGCTATCATTTCAAAAGGGCTACTTCCCGATCTTGGAGGTATGATCTGCCATTCATGTCGTTTTTCGCGAGACCCTCATCGTGCTATAGTATTTCGCTTCCAATCTTGTGCTCAAGAGTACGATGCACAAAAATATAAAGTGTGTTATCCGTCTTGTTAGATTTCCAGCTTGCGCTAATGCATCACAGTCATCTATACACTGTCATCGAGAACAACTACGACGCCGTACATGAGATCATTCGTAGTGCCGTCCATGGGATGATATGTGCAAAGTCTTGGAAGGACCCTACGCCATATTTGACTCAATCTCTCCAAAGCAATCTCAGTGGTATCGTTCTCTTCAAAACGCTTACCACGGTGTTGTATCAGTGAGTGTCGTCTTGTGGCTATCATTGCATACCTGATTATTGTTTAGGTATCTCACGCGTTTTAAGGATGCAGTGCGGGGTCACCCAGGCGTTGTTCAGCTCGTTGCAGACTTGGCAGCATGGTTCGATATCTGGCTTGAAGACATCTCGGCGTCGCCGGCACGTTTCGATGATCCTATCATAGGTTCAGTGCCGAGCGTACGCAGGTTGACAGTCAAACAACTGGAGGAGGACATTTCACGACTGGAGGCGATTGTTCAACGGGAATCCGACTCAGCGGAAAGGTCTAGACATCGCTCAGCAATGCCAAAGCTCAGCCCTGCACAGAAGCGCCAGGCGCTGATATCTCAGCTCAGCCAGACGTACAACCCTCCGGGTGCGCTTCGACAAGGCGGCGCCAGACATGATAATGACTTCGATAACATTTCCGAGATCCGCATAGCGCCTACACATGCAGAGATTCTTTGTCCAGTCGCCCCGTATCTTCCTATCTTCGTTCCTGATGCTCCTCATCACCTTCCAGTTGATTCTATGGAGAGACATCTTGATATCCAGTTCCGTCTCCTTCGAGAAGAATTGATGTATGTATATCTTAACGACTTGATTTCTTTTGTGCGCTGATATTTGTGTTAGTGCTACGATGCGCTCGTCACTGAACGCTCTTCACGCCGATCTTACGATAATGTGGCAGCAAAGTACACAGAAACGAACACCTACCAAACTCGAAGAGCTGCTGAAGAGCAAAGGTGGTGCCTACAGGACGAGTGGATTCGATTCTGTCTTCTTTCAGCTATACACTGGGGTACAATTCTCCCCGGTCAAGGCGGAACGTCGAGATCTGACTGTTGGGTTGGCTATCGACACTCCTGATCATCGCAGTGCGCGCAATGCCGATGCAAAGAAGCGCTATGAATATTGGGAGCATAGCAAGCGGCTGCAGAGCGGGACTCTGGTTGCGCTCGTCCTCGTCTCGAACGGTTCGATGAAGATCTATCTCGGAGTGATCACATCCTTCGGAAAAGACATTGCCGAGTCTTCCAGAGAAAACGCGAAGCGAGTACAAGTTCGGATCTCTTTTTTCGATGCCGAAGTCGAAATGTTCGCACTGCGCCGAGAGATCGTATCAGTCAACGGGTCGACCTTTGGTTTGCTCATTGATAATAGTGTCATGTATGAAGCCTCACGTCCGTTCTTGGAACGACTGAAGGCCATCGAACCGACAGAGATCCCATTCGCACGATATATTGCTCACAATAGCACTTTAGACACCGTGCAATTGATGCCTCCTCGCTATGCCTTGGTTCCCCAGTTCCGCTACAATCTAGATTGCCTCGCGAAACCGGGTCATCAAGGGCGCATTCAAGCTCTTGATATTTCGCGAACGGGTGCCATAGATGTTGCTCGCCGTCAATTAGTCGAGTCCAGCGTGCTCGACCCGAGCCAGGTCGAAGCCGTTGTCAACACTCTCGTTCGTGAAGTATCACTTATTCAAGGGTGAGCTCCATAATCTTTCCGTGGGCTGATGCCAACTCACCGAATGAAATTGTCCATGACATCATCAGACCTCCCGGGACGGGAAAGGTCCGTGTGACATCAATACCATGCTGTAGTCCAGAAGGACTGATCCAGTTTGCAGAGTTTCACCGCGAAGGAAATCCTACGTGTACTATTCGCAAGCGGAATCAGGCCTATCGGTGAGTCTCTCGATTGCAACTGTCGCACACTTCTCATTGCTTGCAGTCCTAATTGCATTTACCAACCATGCACTCGACCATATGTTAACTTCTGTACTCGACGCGAATATCACAAACAAGATCGTGCGACTGGGGTCACGCTCCACCGACGAGCGGATCGCTCAATATACATTGGATAGGCTTGAACGCGTGGCAGGTGGCGCCTCGATGCTAGATCGTCCCATCAAGCGTCAGTATGCTGTAATGAAGAAGTTAGAAGAGAACATGAGCGAGGTAATGCAGTCTATCCAGCTCCCCGAGCTAACCTGGGAAGGCGTGGAGTCGTTTCTTGACATCCACTATCCGGATCATGCCGATTGTATTCGCACTCCCCCATACTGGATCAGCGCACTCTCTGAGCGTATCTGGGCTGAAGAGGATGCTAACGGCGAATGGGAAGTCGCTGGAAAGAAAAAGAAGAAGTCCGACGATGCATTTTCTCGGACACTCTACGGTTTCTGGAAGAATTCCCGCGACATTCAGTTTATTACTCCGCAGCAGACTCCTCCAGCCAAGGGCAAAAAGGCAAGCAAAAAGGGCGCTAAAAACACGTCGCAAGCTGCAGCCGTGAATGTCACAGAGCCCACTATCGATCCTGCTGTCTTCGAATTCTTTAAAGCGTTAGGTTTCGGAGGACAGATACCCCGTGCCCCGGAAACAACGCGCACAACCAACGTTCTCCTTGGCACAAGTAATGTCTGGGCCATGACCTCAGACGAACGATCTCGCTTGGGTGAACAGTGGGAGCAGGAGATCCGCGCGATGGCATACACATCACTTGTTCAGCACTATGAGAGTTTGCGCGAAGATTACAAAGCTGCGTGCAAGGAATACAACGACATCAGAGATGAGGTATATAAGCTTGGCGTGCGTTGAGTCCGATGCTCACGATCGTCAATTTTACCAGACCCGCCGTCGTCTTCTTAGCCAGGTTGATCTAATCGCTTGCACGACTACTGGTACGTCAGCGTATTTCTGTTCATCATTCAGCTTACCGCTCACGCCCTCAAGGTGCCGCGAAGCTGATTTCTCTGCTGAGTGTAAGTCCTCGTTATTATTTAGTGTTGCTATTGTGTTTAGAAAACTCTAATCATTTACCATAGAATGTATCTCCGAAGGTGTTGATGGTCGAGGAGGCTGGTCAAGTCCTGGAGGCCCACATTTTGACCTCCTTGGTATCATCTGGTAGGTATCCAGCAATTTTAAGGATGTATACGTTTCTAAACTTCTCCCAGTATACCATCTGATCTGTATAGGGGATCCTCAGCAGCTTCGCCCGAATCTAGCAACTTTTGGTCAGTTCTCTCATCCTCGTAGACCGTGACAATGCCACTGACGGTCGGCACACTTGCTAACAGCCTTGTCTATGGACAGCGAACGCGGAAAGGAGTTATTCAAGTTCGATCGCTCACTCATGGAGAGACTAGCTGACAACGATTTGCCTATGTCGCAAATCAACGTGCAGCGCAGGATGCGACCGACTATATCTCACTTCATCCGGTCAGTATGTATTATCACGACGATTCCTACCTGCTCATACCCTTCCAGCCAGATTCTGTATCCAAGACTTGAAGATAACGAAATTGTGCTATCATATCCTCCGGTGCAGGGTATGCGAAAAGATGTATACTTCCTCACGCACACGAACAAAGAAAACGGGTCTGACGACTCGGTATCCAAGCACAATACGTACGAAGTATGTCTCGGACCTCACTGCATTCGCCTACTGCTAATGGCTATTCAGGTTGAGATGATACGTGATCTCGTGCTATACTTCCTTCGACAGGGAGTATATAATGGCGCCGGAGATATTGCCGTCTTGTGTGCCTACCTGGGGCAACTTCAAAAGGTTCGTGCGGCACTGAAAGACCTAAAGATTGCTGTAGCGGTCGACGAGAGAGACCAAGAGCAGTTGGCACGGCAAGGCATAGATGAAGAGGTAGAGGTTGAAGAAGTACTGGTGGCGAAGCATGTGAGTGTATCTGCTTCCGAGAGGCCCTTCTTCAGCTGATACTGCATTAGGTTCGACTTGGCACCGTCGACATCTTCCAAGGTCAAGAGGCGAAGATTGTCATCGTTTCGCTAGTGCGCAACTCAGGAACGTTCGAGACGGGCTCTGCATCAATCGGGTTTCTGAAGGTAAGGCTTCGATCTCATATCTGCTCTGCCAATAGAATTGATATTTGGTCGCAGAGTTCCAACCGCATCAATGTTGCGCTATCGCGAGCGAAGCATGGGCTGTACGTCTTAGGAAATGCGGCCAATCTACGCAGAAACGAGACATGGTCAACAATCCTTGACGATATGGAGGCCAATGACCAGATTGGCGTCGGCTTTCCCATTATATGTCCGCGCCATCCTCATGAACAACAGGTCATCAGCAAACCTGGCGAATTAAGCACGTTGGCTCCTGGGGGAGGATGCCTTCTTCCTTGCGGATCCCGGCTTAGTTGCGGACATCTATGTCCGTCTGCGGTGTGTCCGACGCTTGTTTTTTGTTGGCCGGATCCTGATTCCTCAATAGTGCCATGCCGCTATAGACAACCATCGCAGTACGAAGTGCTATGAGCCTTGTAATCGTGCTCCATGCCCTCGTAGCCATCCATGCTCAAGACGGTGCTCCGACGATTGCGGCAAGTGTGAATTCCCCATGTACAACGTTTCGTTGCCATGCGGCCACGTTGCCGACAGGGTTCCTTGGTAAATTCTGATCAGTGGCACAAAAGCTGGCATGCTCATGATATAACAATGCAGTTATATGGTAGAAGATCTCTCGAACGTCAAGTGTAAGGAGAAAGTCCTGAAGCCATTGCCGCGGTGCGAACACTACGCCAAAGTACCCTGCTCGAAGGATCCTATGGATATCAAATGCATGGAACCTTGTGGTGGCCTCATGAGCTGTTGTTCGAAATCTTGCAAGTCTGCCTGCTACGCATGCCAGAATGAAACCTCTCTCGGCATGTCCAGACTACCAATAGGGAAGCTTGCACGTATTCGCCACATTGCCCATCCTTGTGACCGTCCTCTCTATTGTCAACATGCGTGCGGACTGGACTGTTCACAAGATCATCAGTGCAACAGCTCCTGCAAGGAAATCTGTCGGCAACAATGCACCCATCATCAGTGCCGCAAGCCATGTTCCGAACCCTGTGCTCCATGCATGGAACCGTGTGAATGGAACTGCCCTCACCAAGAGTGCCCTGTTGTGTGTGGCTCGGTGAGGATTGTTCGTTGGCTGCCATTGTGCCTAATCATGCTGATTCGTGCTCTCCCAAAGATATGTTCGCGTCTTCCTTGCGACGAGCCTTGCACAAACGTGTTGCTGTGCGGACATCCGTGTCCTTCAAGTGAGTGAGGGACAGCAATTTTTTGGCGCAGAACTAATGCATCATGGTCCTTGACAGTCTGTGGAGAGCCTTGTGCGAAGCAATCGTGTGCGGTCTGCTTACCTACGGAACGCAAAACGGACATCGTCGACTTCATCATGCAGCGGCGGTTGGAAGAACTTGACCTTAGTTCGCATGATACCAGTGAACGGCTGATCACACTGGAATGCGGCCATCTATTCACTGTGGAGACGTTGGATGGTCATTGCGGCATGGCCGATTATTATGAAATAGACCCTATGGGTCAGTTCATCGCGACGAAGGCTCCTCCGGTCAAATACCAGACTCCCCCGACGTGTCCGGCCTGTCGAGGACCGATCACGGCATTGCGCTATGGAAGAGTCACGAAGCGTGCGACACTGGATATTCTCGAACAGAACGTCGCTAGCAGCATGTCTTCGACCCTCACTAACTTGTCTCCTTCAATTGGGCGGATCTCCAACTCCTTGGACGCAACTCAGCAACTGGCAAAGCAGCTGGAAAGCGACCTCGAATCGTTACCAGACAATCTCATACCACGATCTGCAAGTGGGAAGTCTAACGAGCCTCTGGATCCTGACCTGCTCAACCAACAATCGATGAATTCCATCCATGGCTTATCAAATGAGGAGGCCAAGGCGTGGTACAAGATAGTCAAGGACCTCGTACTCGTGTATCGTCAGATTGTCAGGGTGGCGAAGACGACAGGGGCGCATGTCAAGGCGTACGAAGCTGCTCTATCGACTTTATATCGTCTAGAGATGGATGGTATCACCTCAGACCCCTCTCGCGAGACCGACACACCGGAGCAGACTGCGTTCGAGATCGTCAATGTCAAGATCGGCCAACCGCCGCACAAGGCAGACACGCGCTTCCAGATTGAGGCGTACATACTGTCATTGGAGATCCGGTTCATGCTCAGCCAGATCGCGTCCAGTCGTTTGGAGGGCCTGCCGGTCATGTCGGACAACGAGGCGATCATGCTGCATCGCCAGCGCTGGTTTGCATTCGTCAACTTCGTTCTCGAGTCGTGTATCGCGGATGCGCGCAAGGCGCTCTTGATGGCGCATCGGTCATCCGCCTCGCGCCAGGCCGCCAGGTGCGGGGTATACATTTTGCGTGCCGAGTTCGAGCAGTTCAGAACGCAGATCGTCGAGGAGCGGAACGAGCTCTTTAGAACGGGGCAACTTGACGACGCTCGACGACGCGAGCTCGCGGCCAAGGTCAAGGGATGGAGCACCAATCTGCTGAACGTCGTCAGCAAGTATGAGGGGGAGTACATTCGCAGCCGGCCGTCGCAGAACATGGCCGAGTTGAAAGAGGAACTTGCGTGGTACAAAATTAATTGTCGTAGGAAGATCGAAACGTGGAGGGAAGAATGTGGCTCACTCGAGAGGTTCGTCTTGACGGACAAGATATATCAGCCACTCTCTCTTCAAGAACGCGAAGACATTGTAAAGGCGTTCGGATTTTGTGAGTCACAGCAACGCTGCTGGTAGTTCCGTTCACGTGTTAACTGCTCATTTTTATCAGCTCACCGAGGCCATTTCTACAATTGTGAGAACGGACATACTTTCGTCATCACAGAGGTAAGATGCTATGTGTACGTCGCCGTAATGTCTCTCACTAAAGACAATCGTGCAGTGCGGCGGCGCGATGGAATCCGCGACTTGTCCCGAATGCAGAGCACCGATCGGCGGTGGCGGTCACAGATTGCATTCCTCAAACACGAGGGCTAGGGAGTTTGAGGAGGTCGCGGGTAGACAGGGCTCTCTTCCTGGGGCGTTCGCCTGGACGAGAGATGCGTGACGAATGCGTACTTGCGTTAGATGATGGATAGCTATGCGCCGTCCCCGTGTTGTTGTAAATGATCCAAGTCGTGCTGTATTTCGTAAATTGATGTAGATCTGATTGTGATTCCAACGCGCCTCCCACGGCGCACTTTAGTTGGATGCATATTGGGGACATATCTGGGAGCCTCCGTGGGTACGACGATCCAGGAACAATACGAGTACGAGGAGCCCCCATACGTACTATCAGCAATGAACACCAAGGAAATACAGAAAACGCGGGCTAATGACGGACGCATGAACGAGGGCGATGGTGATGTACAACGAGGGGACGAATGTAAGAACTGTAATAACGCTGCTGCCTCTGGCATAGATAGGTGGCTACTAAGAGAGTCCGGGATAATAATACCAAGATACACACGGGCCTGAGCGGTGCCCGCTCACACCTGCAAAAAGTCCGTCCGTAACGAGTCCGCATCGCCCTTGTGGCTCTTTTGGAAGAAGACAGGCTGGGAGAAGAGCGACCTCATGGGCGACGCAGGCGTGGGGGCATGCACGCCCGTGACAACGCTCGGACTGCCCGCACGCGCGGCGGTGGGCGAGGGCGGGGCGAACGCGATCTGCGAGGTCGGCGCGGAGGCCGAGACGAGGCTCAGCGTGGACGAGTTGAGGAGGCTGGCGAGGACGCCGTGGCTGTGGTCGCGCACGTCAGGGGAGGCGGTCGAGCGGGCCGGGGCGGCGGCGCTGTTTCCGAAGCTGGAGGACAGTGTACCGCCGCCGGTGGGCTGGCCGTGGCGGAATTGACGCTCGCGCGCGCGGCCGTGTTCGTAGAAGCGGCGGAGGAGGGCGTAGATAAGGAAGGCGAGAAGGGCGAGGACGATGATGGCGCCGAAGAGAGCGGCGATAATGACGGGGGTTTTGGAGGAGGATGACGCGGACGCGGAGGAGCTGTGGCGTGCGACGGTGGGAAGGACGAGGTCAGCAGCGGAATAAGCTGAGACGGACGGACATACGATGGGGACGGCGAAGCGCTCGGGGATGTGACGAGAGAAGACGAGCTGCGGAAGGAAGGATGAGATTGTGAAACGAAACGCGAATTTTTGATCGAAGTGGAGAAGAGTGGATTCTAGGTGAAGAGAAAGAGGATTCGATCAGGGCCAAGCTCACGCTAACAACGCACGCACGCGCGTGTGGGAGCATGGCATCCACGCTTTGTACGCCGATCAGGAACGAAACTCCGGCGGAGGATTGCAGATCAGATCGCACCGCCGGCGGATGGAAGGCGGGCGTGGAAGGAACACAAATTCGCGGGGCTGAAGCACTCACCCGCTGATGTACGGAGGCGTCACCGTGGCAACCGCTGCACTCGTCGTCGCGGTCCACGAGCTGCGTTCATGGGCGGATGTCCTGGTCAATGCGTCGATCAACGGTGCGATGTGGGCGGGACACGTACATCGCCCCGTCGGTGAACGTCAGAAAGTCGACATCGAGCCACGTGCCGACGCTCGTGTACTTGGCCTTGAGCGAGATGAAGTGCGAGCTGGCGTTGGCGGGCGAGGAGAAGAAGCGTTGGAACAGCAACTGCTGGAACTGTGTCTCGGCAGCGAACGCGGAGAGCTCTATCACGTCGTCGTCGAACTGCACGTCAAAGTCTGCCTGTGGCGGGTCAGCGGCGGGCGCGCATTGGTGGAGGTAGAGGGCCAGGGAGGACTTACATGCCCGGGGCCAGTCGATCCGTAGATGGCCAAGGCGGAACCGGTGAAGGTGAAGTTTACGGTCGCGCCATCAGCTTCGGCGACATGGTACGTGCGCTGGAAGTACGACTCGAGATCGGGATTTGACGCGCTCTGGATTCCCCAGCCGCTGGCAGAGTATATGAGGTCGGGAGAGTCGTCGTCAAGGGTGAAGTTCATGGGCGTCCGCGAGCCAATCCACAATGACCGCGACTCGAGCGTTTTACTGCAGCAAGCGGGAGCCGCCCACTAGCATGGGCAGCCAGGTCGGACGAGGGCAGCGGTGTGTCGTGGAGGGAGCGCAGGAAGGATGCGGCGGTGGCGGGAGGCAGGGCAGGGATGACGGGATTCGATGGGACAGATGAAAAGATCACGAGGAGAACAGCATGGAGGACAAAGGAAAGGCACTGGCGGGGAAGGATGATTGCAGACGTGTCTGAGCTGAGAACATCGGAAGATGCTGATGGGAATATGATGCCGCAACAGTCTGAGTTGCGTTTCAGCGGGCCTGAGTTTGATAGACCGCTAGCCATTCCGGGAAAGTCCGCCAAGTCGTCCTGCGTGCGATGGTGGGCAGCGGCGGCGATGGCGAGAACGGCGGGGATGAACAAGGCAAGGACGGGCGCGGTGGCGTGAGGACGCGATCGGTATATATGATCGGGGGAAAGCCGCGTCCTCCGCTGCGCTGTGATCAGCGCAGCCAGAGACGGTGAAAATTCGCGAAGATCGTCCAGGGTCCATGCAGGACGCCGTTTGCGGATCATCCGCGCCTCCACTTACGAGATCTCCTCCAGAATATCTCCGCACCTTTGTTCCTCTCCGACCGCCGGAGGGGAGAGCTCAGATGTCTCCGCGAGTGAGATCATCCTTGTCGCGCCGATGCCCTGGTCTTGAAGGTCGATCCGACATGGCTTTGTCAGAACAACCTTACTCGAAGCGAGTATTTCTCCGAGCAAAATGTGTGCAATTCATGTATGTAGTAGCGAATGTGTATGTACGTGCAAGTCCAGCAATCGATCAATTACAAGCCTGTCGGTAAGGATATCTGCGAAGCGAGAGGATATATACAATATATACGTGTAGGCCCACTGAACAGAGAGCCACTAGCTGTGGTTCATGGTCCAAGAAGCAAAGAAAACGAAAACGAAACCCCGAAACGAAAGACGCGATCCAGTAGCACGCACGGCTCCTTAGGATGTAGACTCACGAGCAGGTTCGGTATAGACAACGAGAGTTGTGCTGCTCGTTCCGCTTCCCTCCACCTCTACGCCCTCATTCCAACGACAGCGGGGATTCGTACCTGATCATTCCCCCCGTGGGACTCCCCTCCGCTCCCGACACTCCTGGGACTCCCACCAGCTGATACCCCGGTGACAGCATCCCCCCGGGGTGACGATACTCCTCCTCGCCATCCCCCGACAGGTGACCCTGGTGTGCTCCCCCATCCGGCCCCACCTGTGGAAAGTACGGGTGACCGTCCGCCAGTCCCTGCGGGTGCGGACTCGCGCTGGTGCCATACTGAGCGAGGTGCTGCATGAACGCCTCCTCCGAATTGCGCCGCTCGCGTTCCTCCTCCTCCTGCTGCCGAAACCGCTGCTGCTGCTGCATATGTAGCTGCTCCTCCTGCTGCCGTCGCAGCTCGACCGAGTACCGGTGTGCTTGCGCCTGAGTCAGGCCCGGGTGAGCGTGAGGCGCATGCGGGGCTCCCGCGGTCAACGAGTGCGAGCTGCGCAGCGGACGAGACGAGTCCTGCTGAAGAAGTGGTGGGCCGCGAGCGTGAGGATGCTGGCTCTGCGCGTGCGCCTGCTGCTGCTGCAAGCGGTACATGTGGTCCAGTTGCTGCTCCATCTGCATCTGTGTCATTGCAGAGCTCCATGACGGAGAGCCGTCGAGACTGGGGCCGAGAGTCGCTCCCGTACTCGTACTCGCCACCTCGCCCACCGCTGCTAGGTGGGCGGCCAGCATCTCCTCGTTCACGACCCCGTGGCTCATCATCGTCGGATCCCTCGTGGGGTCGTTTCCTGGGATTATATGCGCCCCGCGCGGCATCGCCGTATAGTGCACATGCTGCTGACGTGGCACCTCCGTAGGCGACCTCCGGGACGGTTGCGGGAGCGTGGAATGAAAACGGAGAGTCGCCGAACGCTCCCCCTGGAGAGGTCGGTTCACGATCGTCTCCGCCATCATATCCACCGAAAGCGAGTCGGGATAGGGGCTCGAGACCACCGCCGAGGCGTCCAAGTGTATGGATGGAGGGTAAGGATAGTTCTCCGCCACGAGGGGCGCCCATTGCCGGTAGGCCTCCAGCTCCTGCTGAGTAAGCAGATGCGTAGTAGTAGGATGCGGGAGCTGTGCCTGGCCGAGCGGCGGTGGAGGGTCGTCGACCATGGGCGCCATACGGCCCACTTGGGGTGGGTAAGGGAAGAATGTGTGATTCTGTGAGTGGCTGTTGGTGATGTGGTCCGGGGACGGGTGGATAGGGTGGGCGCGGGAGAGAGAGGGGGGAAGCGAGGGCGGAGGAGACGACGGCAGAGAGGGGAGGGAGAGTTGGGAGGGACTCTGCCTGTGCTGCAGGGCCGCTACTAGATCCGGGACGACTCCCACCGACGAGCTCGGGGAGACCGAACTGGAAGGAGGCGGCGGTGGGGACGAGAAAGGACTGGCCGGGGTATTGGTGTTGAGGTGCAGACGATGCGGCGGATTGCGAGAGGGCGGCGGTAGGGCCACGAAAGGACTGGCCGGGGTCACGAAAGGAATGGTTGTTGGTGCTCGGGCGGTCGATTTCGGACGTCTGTACGTGCCATGTAGCACTCGTATGATAGAGATTTCCACCCTCGTACCCGGTGCTGGTGCCCGGGCGCTGGTGAATGGACGGCAGGGAGTGCAGGCCATCCTCCTGCTTGATGGACATGGACGTGGCAGACCCAGAGAGGGCTGACGAGGCGGCGACAGACACAGCGGGGACGGCGGCGGCGGCACGTTTGCTGCGGTTGGAGCCCTTGTTGGCAGCGGTCATGCTGGCATGGAGGGAGGTGAGCTCGTGCATCATACGCTCGTTGGAATCCTGCTTGTCGGCGTGGACGGTCTGCGCATGCTGGCGGAGGTTGTCGAGACGCGAAAATTGCTTCCCACAATGGCAGGTGAAAGGGCGCTCGCCTGTGTGTTTCCTGGCGGGGCCGAGGAGGTGAGTATCAGGGCGCGCGCTGGGGCGATCTGCGTACCTGATGTGCCTGGCGAGGTGTTCGCTCCTGCTGAAGACCATCCTGCACTCGCCGTATCCCCTGCACTGGAACGTCTTGGCGGGGGCAGGGCGGTATCGTTTGTTGACGCCAGCGGTGGGGGTGGAGGCGGTGCTGGAGGGAGTGAGGGGGGAGTGCTGAGCAGCGGGGGCGACGACGGCGGCCATGTTGTTGTCGCTGTGCTGGGGAGCGTTGTCGTCGGCGGGAGGGAGCGGGGAATTTTGGCTGTCCATTGGCCCCGTTCGCTCTTGGGTCGTTCAACCTAAAAGGTGCCTGACCGCTCTCAATTAAGGCACAGCGGAGTTCAAAAGGGTTCCAGCCGCCCGGGTCAGGCACTCACCGGGGCCGATTCGAGGCGCGCTTCTCCTGCCCGCTGTCGATCCTTTTCCAGCCATCCCCCGCCTTCTCCGGCGCCGATGCCCGCAATTTCGCCGCAGTCGCTGCGCCGCTGCTTGCCATATATGGCCAGATCCGCCGAGTCGCGCGCGGAGTACAATCTATCCCGGCAAGGTGAGGCGGTTACATGTGTGCGCTGGCGTCAGACCGGGCGTCGAGCACGCTACGCATCAGACCGGGATCCGTACATACAGTGCTCTCGAGTCCGCAGTCCAGGCCTCATTGTGGCGGGATGTGCGTGTATGCCTCGACCCCCTCATAAACCTCACTTCAGCTGACTCTCCGTGCGCGCTCTTTGCCGCCATTACCTTTACGCCTGCGACTCCTCCGATACTCGAAACGCCCGCACTTCGACCGCCTTTT